>NC_064027.1:18649300-18659300 GCF_917208135.1 Athalia rosae
CGCTACTAAGGAAATCCTGGTTAGTTTCTTTTCCTCCGCTTATTAATATGCTTAAATTCAGCGGGTAGTCTCGCCTGCTCTGAGGTCGTCAAAGAATCGTTCGAACAAAACATATCGTGGTGTGTTTTTCAACGGAGACGACTAGGGTGTGATCGAGAGGGGGAGCGCAAAATAAAAAAAAAATCACGGACGATCATCGAAAATCTGACTCCGCGGATATTCTTATTTTTTACTCCACCTTTTCTCGTCAACCCGACAAACGACACGCGCGCGCCACACAACCGTCATCAATTCGACGATGAGGCGTTTGGCACGCGGGTCGTTTCTCTTACCAAAATTTTTGCTAACGGCAACCCGTTCGTCAAAACGGGCGGCAACGCAGGTATCGCGCGGCTCGGATCGACGTTCCTCTCGACTATTATACTAGCGCTGGGACGCGACGACCGGCCACACGACCGCGATGCACCAACCCGCCGACTTTTGCGCGGTTGACGCGAGTCGTACCGTGTCAGTCTCTCAAAATCGTTTGAGGCGACGCCGCGGGCTCGCGCGCGACTCGCGCGCGGACCACAGCGGTGAACGCCCAATTCTTGCGCACGCGACCCTCGCTCCTCTTGCGAGGTGGGGCCACGTGCAGTAGTTTGTTTTGTAACGACCCTCAGCCAGGCGTGGTCCGGGATATGTATCCGTGGACCGCAATGTGCGTTCGAAATGTCGATGTTCATGTGTCCTGCAGTTCACAAGTAGACGCGCAATTAGCTGCGTTCTTCATCGACCCACGAGCCAAGTGATCCACCGTTCAGGGTAATCGTTTTTTCACTTTGCATCGTGTCTCCGGCCGCACCTCGAGTCAAAACGGAGGGCAGAGGAGACACTTTGACAATTGTTCGGTTGTTACGCCGGCTCGTCGTGACGCGAAGAATCTTGCGATCATTCGTGCACCTCGCTTCAAGCGTTTCTTTGTACGATCAGTTCGAATGTGATTCCAATATCAAGCGCGTGACGCGCGGAACCCCTCCGAAAGGCTCGAGCGCGGCTTGTACTCTACAACACTTTACGTGCGAGGAGGAAGCCGCGTATAATTCGATCGAGCCATATTTTTTGTGTCTGGGGGGAACCACGGCACGTGGATTTTGGTAATGTTACGCAAAAGGAATAAGATCTCAATTGCATTTCACGGGGCGAAAGTTCGTCGCCAACCTTCCGCCGCGGAGAACGCGACGTCACCCCGGTGGAGCTAAACTCCAGCCGGAGCAGGTTACCCCGTGAAAGTATGGTAACTTTTCTTCATGTGTATCTTTGAAAAGAAACAATTTGAAAAAAAAGCATAAAAAAAACCGTTCGATCAATCGCGCGCCACGCCTCGTACAAAGCGGGGGGATCGACCGAACGGTTGATTCAAACGCACACCAAGCGTCCCGTTCAACAGAAGCGGGCACTTGGTCGCCTCAGCAACGCGCACAATGTCGCTACCTCACACAAATCTGATCGACGAATGGCATCACGATCCGCATCGCTATCGTCCAGAATGGAAAGAGAGTTTTCGTTCTTGCGCCCCCGTAGGTTGGCGTAGTAGCAATGTCCTTTTATTTTTCTAGTGTTTTTTTTACCCATAGCCATTTATGCCTTAGTTTGTTTTTGGCTGCTGCACACGATATATTTTACCGTGATACACTAGTTGTAATGTCCTTTTTATATTATTTTCTCTCTCTTCCAACGGACATAGCAAGATCGTTCGTCGTCGACGTGTGTGAGTGCGACACGAGCCGTTTCGGCCGTTACGTAGTTCGATATTCGTGACACGCGTACATTGTACGCCACCTCTTGTGCCATGTGTGTCTTTTGACTGGATTATAATTGCGTGAGATTCACGGTGGAATCTACCAAAATAATCATCGATTCGCTGCTTTTTTTTTCGCAGTAACGAAACGTTAATGATCCTTCCGCAGGTTCACCTACGGAAACCTTGTTACGACTTTTACTTCCTCTAAATGATCAAGTTTGGTCATCTTCCCGGCAACATCGGCAATGCCGAGGCATTGCCGCGTACCAGTCCGAAGACCTCACTAAATCATTCAATCGGTAGTAGCGACGGGCGGTGTGTACAAAGGGCAGGGACGTAATCAACGCGAGCTTATGACTCGCGCTTACTGGGAATTCCTCGTTCATGGGGAATAATTGCAAGCCCCAATCCCTAGCACGAAGGAGGTTCAGCGGGTTACCCGGGCCTTTCGGCCAGGGAAGACACGCTGATTCCTTCAGTGTAGCGCGCGTGCGGCCCAGAACATCTAAGGGCATCACAGACCTGTTATTGCTCAATCTCGTGCGGCTAGAAGCCGCCTGTCCCTCTAAGAAGATTTATTTGTACGCCGGTAGTAAAAACCTCCCGACCGAAGCCGGGGGCCTTCGAGATACCGGAAAGTACGCCTATTTAGCAGGCTAGAGTCTCGTTCGTTATCGGAATTAACCAGACAAATCGCTCCACCAACTAAGAACGGCCATGCACCACCACCCACCGAATCAAGAAAGAGCTCTCAATCTGTCAATCCTTCCGGTGTCCGGGCCTGGTGAGGTTTCCCGTGTTGAGTCAAATTAAGCCGCAGGCTCCACTCCTGGTGGTGCCCTTCCGTCAATTCCTTTAAGTTTCAGCTTTGCAACCATACTTCCCCCGGAACCCAAAAGCTTTGGTTTCCCGGAAGCTGCCCGCCGAGTCATCGGAGGAACTTCGGCGGATCGCTAGCTGGCATCGTTTATGGTTAGAACTAGGGCGGTATCTGATCGCCTTCGAACCTCTAACTTTCGTTCTTGATTAAAGAAAACATTTTTGGCAAATGCTTTCGCTTCTGTCCGTCTTGCGACGATCCAAGAATTTCACCTCTAACGTCGCAATACGAATGCCCCCATCTGTTCCTATTAATCATTACCTCGGGGTTCCGAAAACCAACAAAATAGAACCGAGGTCCTATTCCATTATTCCATGCACACAGTATTCAGGCGAAAATAGCCTGCTTTAAGCACTCTAATTTGTTCAAAGTAAACGTACCGGCCCACCTCGACACTCAATGAAGAGCACCGCGATGGGATATTAGTTGGGCCGCCCCGAAAGGCTAAGCCCACCGGTAGGACGTCCCACAATCATGCCAGTTAAACACCGCGAGCGGTGAACCGACAGCGTGAGACACAGATTCAACTACGAGCTTTTTAACCGCAACAACTTTAATATACGCTATTGGAGCTGGAATTACCGCGGCTGCTGGCACCAGACTTGCCCTCCAATTGATCCTCGTTAAAGGATTTAAAGTGTACTCATTCCGATTACGGGGCCTCGGATGAGTCCCGTATCGTTATTTTTCGTCACTACCTCCCCGTGCCGGGAGTGGGTAATTTGCGCGCCTGCTGCCTTCCTTGGATGTGGTAGCCGTTTCTCAGGCTCCCTCTCCGGAATCGAACCCTGATTCCCCGTTACCCGTTACAACCATGGTAGGCGCAGAACCTACCATCGACAGTTGATAAGGCAGACATTTGAAAGATGCGTCGCCGGTACCAAGACCGTGCGATCAGCCCAAAGTTATTCAGAGTCACCAAAGTAAACGGCGGACGGGACGAACCCGCCACCGATTGGTTTTGATCTAATAAAAGCATTCCTCCCATCTCTGGTCGGAACTCTGTTTGCATGTATTAGCTCTAGAATTACCACAGTTATCCAAGTAAATGTGGGTACGATCTAAGAAACCATAACTGATTTAATGAGCCATTCGCGGTTTCACCTTAATATGGCTTGCACTGAGACATGCATGGCTTAATCTTTGAGACAAGCATATGACTACTGGCAGGATCAACCAGGGAGCTTTGTGTTATTGGTAGCTCTTTTCGTGTGTTGCCCCATGCCGCCGAGTCTTTGCCCGGTCGGCCACACGTTTTAATATAATATGTATATCTGGTACCGCACAACTTGTGTACGCGTACTAGCGCTCAGAGCGCTCTGTTCGACTTTGTGTTTCCTCGGGTGAAGACAATTTTTGTCGACTCCCCGGTGCAAATCGTTCGAATTATCCTTCTCGTATCCTTCGGCTAGATTGCAAGCGTCGGGAGTACGATTGGAAATCAATGTGTACCGTCTGCGAACAGACTGTGATACGCACGGAATGTGGCGAGTTGATGCCTCTGTTCGACTGCTTCCCTCGACTTGCGAGAGAAGACTTTCTGGTCACCGCATAAAGGGCCATTCGGTCTTAGACACCGACCCGCGGTTATGTAGTGTCGACGATTCAAATTGAATCATATTTTCTAGACGGAGCGAAGAACTCGCCCCTGCGAAACGTGAGCGCTCGGAAAAACTTTGAACTCGTGAGAGTGGTTCTTACCGGAACGAAACGAACGCCTGTGGTGCGAATCTCCGCTCAGACGAAAAATTTTCAAAATTCGAAAAAAATTTTTGTCTGCGTGTTCGTGACACGGTGAGGACGAAACCATAGCCCCGACAACAAACCCGCAAAGGGATGTCGAGATACGGGCCGAAACAAGTCGAAAGTTCCGAAACCCGAGGACTAGGTGCCGACCGACCGGTCGAGACCGCTCGGTGCATGAAGTATCAACGGTGCCGCTCGGACGTCGGAGCCGGCCGGTCATAACACGTGTTCCTTATGGGGCAAAACAGCAACGCGACCTGAAAAATTTGGCAGTACGTTGGAACTTAGTTCCATGCGAGAATCGTTGGGACTTTGAAAATTTTTCGATCCAACGAGTGATGCGCGACTCTTTCGGACTTTGAAAATTTTTCGATCCAACGAGTGATGCGCGACTCTTTCGGACTTTGAAAATTTTTCGATCCAACGAGTGATGCGCGACTCTTTCGGACTTTGAAAATTTTTCGATCCAACGAGTGATGCGCGACTCTTTCGGACTTTGAAAATTTTTCGATCCAACGAGTGATGCGCGACTCTTTCGGACTTTGAAAATTTTTCGATCCAACGAGTGATGCGCGACTCTTTCGGACTTTGAAAATTTTTCGATCCAACGAGTGATGCGCGACTCTTTCGGACTTTGAAAATTTTTCGATCCAACGAGTGATGCGCGACTCTTTCGGACTTTGAAAATTTTTCGATCCAACGAGTGATGCGCGACTCTTTCGGACTTTGAAAATTTTTCGATCCAACGAGTGATGCGCGACTCTTTCGGACTTTGAAAATTTTTCGATCCAACGAGTGATGCGCGACTCTTTCGGACTTTGAAAATTTTTCGTTCCAACGAGTGATGCGCGACTCTTTCGGACTTTGAAAATTTTTCGATCCAACGAGTGATGCGCGACTCTTTCGGACTTTGAAAATTTTTCGATCCAACGAGTGATGCGCGACTCTTTCGGACTTTGAAAATTTTTCGATCCAACGAGTGATGCGCGACTCTTTCGGACTTTGAAAATTTTTCGATCCAACGAGTGATGCGCGACTCTTTCGGACTTTGAAAATTTTTCGATCCAACGAGTGATGCGCGACTCTTTCGGACTTTGAAAATTTTTCGATCCAACGAGTGATGCGCGACTCTTTCGGACTTTGAAAATTTTTCGATCCAACGAGTGATGCGCGACTCTTTCGGACTTTGAAAATTTTTCGATCCAACGAGTGATGCGCGACTCTTTCGGACTTTGAAAATTTTTCGATCCAACGAGTGATGCGCGACTCTTTCGGACTTTGAAAATTTTTCGATCCAACGAGTGATGCGCGACTCTTTCGGACTTTGAAAATTTTTCGTTCCAACGAGTGATGCGCGACTCTTTCGGACTTTGAAAATTTTTCGATCCAACGAGTGATGCGCGACTCTTTCGGACTTTGAAAATTTTTCGTTCCAACGAGTGATGCGCGACTCTTTCGGACTTTGAAAATTTTTCGATCCAACGAGTGATGCGCGACTCTTTCGGACTTTGAAAATTTTTCGATCCAACGAGTGATGCGCGACTCTTTCGGACTTTGAAAATTTTTCGATCCAACGAGTGATGCGCGACTCTTTCGGACTTTGAAAATTTTTCGATCCAACGAGTGATGCGCGACTCTTTCGGACTTTGAAAATTTTTCGTTCCAACGAGTGATGCGCGACTCTTTCGGACTTTGAAAATTTTTCGATCCAACGAGTGATGCGCGACTCTTTCGGACTTTGAAAATTTTTCGATCCAACGAGTGATGCGCGACTCTTTCGGACTTTGAAAATTTTTCGATCCAACGAGTGATGCGCGACTCTTTCGGACTTTGAAAATTTTTCGATCCAACGAGTGATGCGCGACTCTTTCGGACTTTTTCAATTTTTCGATCCAACGAGTGATGCGCGACTCTTTCGGACTTTGAAAATTTTTCGATCCAACGAGTGATGCGCGACTCTTTCGGACTTTGAAAATTTTTCGATCCAACGAGTGATGCGCGACTCTTTCGGACTTTGAAAATTTTTCGATCCAACGAGTGATGCGCGACTCTTTCGGACTTTGAAAATTTTTCGATCCAACGAGTGATGCGCGACTCTTTCGGACTTTGAAAATTTTTCGTTCCAACGAGTGATGCGCGACTCTTTCGGACTTTGAAAATTTTTCGATCCAACGAGTGATGCGCGACTCTTTCGGACTTTGAAAATTTTTCGTTCCAACGAGTGATGCGCGACTCTTTCGGACTTTGAAAATTTTTCGATCCAACGAGTGATGCGCGACTCTTTCGGACTTTGAAAATTTTTCGATCCAACGAGTGATGCGCGACTCTTTCGGACTTTGAAAATTTTTCGATCCAACGAGTGATGCGCGACTCTTTCGGACTTTGAAAATTTTTCGATCCAACGAGTGATGCGCGACTCTTTCGGACTTTGAAAATTTTTCGATCCAACGAGTGATGCGCGACTCTTTCGGACTTTGAAAATTTTTCGATCCAACGAGTGATGCGCGACTCTTTCGGACTTTGAAAATTTTTCGTTCCAACGAGTGATGCGCGACTCTTTCGGACTTTGAAAATTTTTCGATCCAACGAGTGATGCGCGACTCTTTCGGACTTTGAAAATTTTTCGTTCCAACGAGTGATGCGCGACTCTTTCGGACTTTGAAAATTTTTCGTTCCAACGAGTGATGCGCGACTCTTTCGGACTTTGAAAATTTTTCGATCCAACGAGTGATGCGCGACTCTTTCGGACTTTGAAAATTTTTCGATCCAACGAGTGATGCGCGACTCTTTCGGACTTTGAAAATTTTTCGATCCAACGAGTGATGTGCGACTCTTTCGGACTTTGAAAATTTTTCGATCCAACGAGTGACGCGCGACTCTTTCGGACTTTGAAAATTTTTCGATCCAACGAGTGATGCGCGACTCTTTCGGACTTTTTCAATTTTTCGATCCAACGAGTGATGCGCGACTCTTTCGGACTTTGAAAATTTTTCGATCCAACGAGTGATGCGCGACTCTTTCGGACTTTGAAAATTTTTCGATCCAACGAGTGATGCGCGACTCTTTCGGACTTTGAAAATTTTTCGTTCCAACGAGTGATGCGCGACTCTTTCGGACTTTGAAAATTTTTCGATCCAACGAGTGATGCGCGACTCTTTCGGACTTTGAAAATTTTTCGATCCAACGAGTGATGCGCGACTCTTTCGGACTTTGAAAATTTTTCGATCCAACGAGTGATGCGCGACTCTTTCGGACTTTGAAAATTTTTCGATCCAACGAGTGATGCGCGACTCTTTCGGACTTTGAAAATTTTTCGATCCAACGAGTGATGCGCGACTCTTTCGGACTTTGAAAATTTTTCGATCCAACGAGTGATGCGCGACTCTTTCGGACTTTTTCAATTTTTCGATCCAACGAGTGATGCGCGACTCTTTCGGACTTTGAAAATTTCTCGATCCAACGAGTGATGCGCGACTCTTTCGGACTTTGAAAATTTTTCGATCCAACGAGTGATGCGCGACTCTTTCGGACTTTGAAAATTTTTCGATCCAACGAGTGATGCGCGACTCTTTCGGACTTTGAAAATTTTTCGTTCCAACGAGTGATGCGCGACTCTTTCGGACTTTGAAAATTTTTCGATCCAACGAGTGATGCGCGACTCTTTCGGACTTTGAAAATTTTTCGTTCCAACGAGTGATGCGCGACTCTTTCGGACTTTGAAAATTTTTCGATCCAACGAGTGATGCGCGACTCTTTCGGACTTTGAAAATTTTTCGATCCAACGAGTGATGCGCGACTCTTTCGGACTTTGAAAATTTTTCGATCCAACGAGTGATGCGCGACTCTTTCGGACTTTGAAAATTTTTCGATCCAACGAGTGATGCGCGACTCTTTCGGACTTTGAAAATTTTTCGATCCAACGAGTGATGCGCGACTCATTCGGACTTTGAAAATTTTTCGATCCAACGAGTGATGCGCGACTCTTTCGGACTTTGAAAATTTTTCGTTCCAACGAGTGATGCGCGACTCTTTCGGACTTTGAAAATTTTTCGATCCAACGAGTGATGCGCGACTCTTTCGGACTTTGAAAATTTTTCGTTCCAACGAGTGATGCGCGACTCTTTCGGACTTTGAAAATTTTTCGTTCCAACGAGTGATGCGCGACTCTTTCGGACTTTGAAAATTTTTCGATCCAACGAGTGATGCGCGACTCTTTCGGACTTTGAAAATTTTTCGATCCAACGAGTGATGCGCGACTCTTTCGGACTTTGAAAATTTTTCGATCCAACGAGTGATGCGCGACTCTTTCGGACTCTGAAAATTTTTCGATCCAACGAGTGATGCGCGACTCTTTCGGACTTTGAAAATTTTTCGATCCAACGAGTGATGCGCGACTCTTTCGGACTTTTTCAATTTTTCGATCCAACGAGTGATGCGCGACTCTTTCGGACTTTGAAAATTTTTCGATCCAACGAGTGATGCGCGACTCTTTCGGACTTTGAAAATTTTTCGTTCCAACGAGTGATGCGCGACTCTTTCGGACTTTGAAAATTTTTCGTTCCAACGAGTGATGCGCGACTCTTTCGGACTTTGAAAATTTTTCGATCCAACGAGTGATGCGCGACTCTTTCGGACTTTGAAAATTTTTCGATCCAACGAGTGATGCGCGACTCTTTCGGACTTTGAAAATTTTTCGTTCCAACGAGTGATGCGCGACTCTTTCGGACTTTGAAAATTTTTCGATCCAACGAGTGATGCGCGACTCTTTCGGACTTTGAAAATTTTTCGTTCCAACGAGTGATGCGCGACTCTTTCGGACTTTGAAAATTTTTCGATCCAACGAGTGATGCGCGACTCTTTCGGACTTTGAAAATTTTTCGATCCAACGAGTGATGCGCGACTCTTTCGGACTTTGAAAATTTTTCGATCCAACGAGTGATGCGCGACTCTTTCGGACTTTGAAAATTTTTCGATCCAACGAGTGATGCGCGACTCTTTCGGACTTTGAAAATTTTTCGATCCAACGAGTGATGCGCGACTCTTTCGGACTTTGAAAATTTTTCGATCCAACGAGTGATGCGCGACTCTTTCGGACTTTGAAAATTTTTCGTTCCAACGAGTGATGCGCGACTCTTTCGGACTTTGAAAATTTTTCGATCCAACGAGTGATGCGCGACTCTTTCGGACTTTGAAAATTTTTCGTTCCAACGAGTGATGCGCGACTCTTTCGGACTTTGAAAATTTTTCGATCCAACGAGTGATGCGCGACTCTTTCGGACTTTGAAAATTTTTCGATCCAACGAGTGATGCGCGACTCTTTCGGACTTTGAAAATTTTTCGATCCAACGAGTGATGCGCGACTCTTTCGGACTTTGAAAATTTTTCGATCCAACGAGTGATGCGCGACTCTTTCGGACTTTGAAAATTTTTCGATCCAACGAGTGATGCGCGACTCTTTCGGACTTTGAAAATTTTTCGATCCAACGAGTGATGCGCGACTCTTTCGGACTTTGAAAATTTTTCGATCCAACGAGTGATGCGCGACTCTTTCGGACTTTGAAAATTTTTCGTTCCAACGAGTGATGCGCGAC
>NC_064027.1:18666800-18674300 GCF_917208135.1 Athalia rosae
CGTGTCTCCGGCCGCACCTCGAGTCAAAACGGAGGGCAGAGGAGACACTTTGACAATTGTTCGGTTGTTACGCCGGCTCGTCGTGACGCGAAGAATCTTGCGATCATTCGTGCACCTCGCTTCAAGCGTTTCTTTGTACGATCAGTTCGAATGTGATTCCAATATCAAGCGCGTGACGCGCGGAACCCCTCCGAAAGGCTCGAGCGCGGCTTGTACTCTACAACACTTTACGTGCGAGGAGGAAGCCGCGTATAATTCGATCGAGCCATATTTTTTGTGTCTGGGGGGAACCACGGCACGTGGATTTTGGTAATGTTACGCAAAAGGAATAAGATCTCAATTGCATTTCACGGGGCGAAAGTTCGTCGCCAACCTTCCGCCGCGGAGAACGCGACGTCACCCCGGTGGAGCTAAACTCCAGCCGGAGCAGGTTACCCCGTGAAAGTATGGTAACTTTTCTTCATGTGTATCTTTGAAAAGAAACAATTTGAAAAAAAAGCATAAAAAAAACCGTTCGATCAATCGCGCGCCACGCCTCGTACAAAGCGGGGGGATCGACCGAACGGTTGATTCAAACGCACACCAAGCGTCCCGTTCAACAGAAGCGGGCACTTGGTCGCCTCAGCAACGCGCACAATGTCGCTACCTCACACAAATCTGATCGACGAATGGCATCACGATCCGCATCGCTATCGTCCAGAATGGAAAGAGAGTTTTCGTTCTTGCGCCCCCGTAGGTTGGCGTAGTAGCAATGTCCTTTTATTTTTCTAGTGTTTTTTTTACCCATAGCCATTTATGCCTTAGTTTGTTTTTGGCTGCTGCACACGATATATTTTACCGTGATACACTAGTTGTAATGTCCTTTTTATATTATTTTCTCTCTCTTCCAACGGACATAGCAAGATCGTTCGTCGTCGACGTGTGTGAGTGCGACACGAGCCGTTTCGGCCGTTACGTAGTTCGATATTCGTGACACGCGTACAATGTACGCCACCTCTTGTGCCATGTGTGTCTTTTGACTGGATTATAATTGCGTGAGATTCACGGTGGAATCTACCAAAATAATCATCGATTCGCTGCTTTTTTTTTCGCAGTAACGAAACGTTAATGATCCTTCCGCAGGTTCACCTACGGAAACCTTGTTACGACTTTTACTTCCTCTAAATGATCAAGTTTGGTCATCTTCCCGGCAACATCGGCAATGCCGAGGCATTGCCGCGTACCAGTCCGAAGACCTCACTAAATCATTCAATCGGTAGTAGCGACGGGCGGTGTGTACAAAGGGCAGGGACGTAATCAACGCGAGCTTATGACTCGCGCTTACTGGGAATTCCTCGTTCATGGGGAATAATTGCAAGCCCCAATCCCTAGCACGAAGGAGGTTCAGCGGGTTACCCGGGCCTTTCGGCCAGGGAAGACACGCTGATTCCTTCAGTGTAGCGCGCGTGCGGCCCAGAACATCTAAGGGCATCACAGACCTGTTATTGCTCAATCTCGTGCGGCTAGAAGCCGCCTGTCCCTCTAAGAAGATTTATTTGTACGCCGGTAGTAAAAACCTCCCGACCGAAGCCGGGGGCCTTCGAGATACCGGAAAGTACGCCTATTTAGCAGGCTAGAGTCTCGTTCGTTATCGGAATTAACCAGACAAATCGCTCCACCAACTAAGAACGGCCATGCACCACCACCCACCGAATCAAGAAAGAGCTCTCAATCTGTCAATCCTTCCGGTGTCCGGGCCTGGTGAGGTTTCCCGTGTTGAGTCAAATTAAGCCGCAGGCTCCACTCCTGGTGGTGCCCTTCCGTCAATTCCTTTAAGTTTCAGCTTTGCAACCATACTTCCCCCGGAACCCAAAAGCTTTGGTTTCCCGGAAGCTGCCCGCCGAGTCATCGGAGGAACTTCGGCGGATCGCTAGCTGGCATCGTTTATGGTTAGAACTAGGGCGGTATCTGATCGCCTTCGAACCTCTAACTTTCGTTCTTGATTAAAGAAAACATTTTTGGCAAATGCTTTCGCTTCTGTCCGTCTTGCGACGATCCAAGAATTTCACCTCTAACGTCGCAATACGAATGCCCCCATCTGTTCCTATTAATCATTACCTCGGGGTTCCGAAAACCAACAAAATAGAACCGAGGTCCTATTCCATTATTCCATGCACACAGTATTCAGGCGAAAATAGCCTGCTTTAAGCACTCTAATTTGTTCAAAGTAAACGTACCGGCCCACCTCGACACTCAATGAAGAGCACCGCGATGGGATATTAGTTGGGCCGCCCCGAAAGGCTAAGCCCACCGGTAGGACGTCCCACAATCATGCCAGTTAAACACCGCGAGCGGTGAACCGACAGCGTGGGACACAGATTCAACTACGAGCTTTTTAACCGCAACAACTTTAATATACGCTATTGGAGCTGGAATTACCGCGGCTGCTGGCACCAGACTTGCCCTCCAATTGATCCTCGTTAAAGGATTTAAAGTGTACTCATTCCGATTACGGGGCCTCGGATGAGTCCCGTATCGTTATTTTTCGTCACTACCTCCCCGTGCCGGGAGTGGGTAATTTGCGCGCCTGCTGCCTTCCTTGGATGTGGTAGCCGTTTCTCAGGCTCCCTCTCCGGAATCGAACCCTGATTCCCCGTTACCCGTTACAACCATGGTAGGCGCAGAACCTACCATCGACAGTTGATAAGGCAGACATTTGAAAGATGCGTCGCCGGTACCAAGACCGTGCGATCAGCCCAAAGTTATTCAGAGTCACCAAAGTAAACGGCGGACGGGACGAACCCGCCACCGATTGGTTTTGATCTAATAAAAGCATTCCTCCCATCTCTGGTCGGAACTCTGTTTGCATGTATTAGCTCTAGAATTACCACAGTTATCCAAGTAAATGTGGGTACGATCTAAGAAACCATAACTGATTTAATGAGCCATTCGCGGTTTCACCTTAATATGGCTTGCACTGAGACATGCATGGCTTAATCTTTGAGACAAGCATATGACTACTGGCAGGATCAACCAGGGAGCTTTGTGTTATTGGTAGCTCTTTTCGTGTGTTGCCCCATGCCGCCGAGTCTTTGCCCGGTCGGCCACACGTTTTAATATAATATGTATATCTGGTACCGCACAACTTGTGTACGCGTACTAGCGCTCAGAGCGCTCTGTTCGACTTTGTGTTTCCTCGGGTGAAGACAATTTTTGTCGACTCCCCGGTGCAAATCGTTCGAATTATCCTTCTCGTATCCTTCGGCTAGATTGCAAGCGTCGGGAGTACGATTGGAAATCAATGTGTACCGTCTGCGAACAGACTGTGATACGCACGGAATGTGGCGAGTTGATGCCTCTGTTCGACTGCTTCCCTCGACTTGCGAGAGAAGACTTTCTGGTCACCGCATAAAGGGCCATTCGGTCTTAGACACCGACCCGCGGTTATGTAGTGTCGACGATTCAAATTGAATCATATTTTCTAGACGGAGCGAAGAACTCGCCCCTGCGAAACGTGAGCGCTCGGAAAAACTTTGAACTCGTGAGAGTGGTTCTTACCGGAACGAAACGAACGCCTGTGGTGCGAATCTCCGCTCAGACGAAAAATTTTCAAAATTCGAAAAAAATTTTTGTCTGCGTGTTCGTGACACGGTGAGGACGAAACCATAGCCCCGACAACAAACCCGCAAAGGGATGTCGAGATACGGGCCGAAACAAGTCGAAAGTTCCGAAACCCGAGGACTAGGTGCCGACCGACCGGTCGAGACCGCTCGGTGCATGAAGTAATCAACGGTGCCGCTCGGACGTCGGAGCCGGCCGGTCATAACACGTGTTCCTTATGGGGCAAAACAGCAACGCGACCTGAAAAATTTGGCAGTACGTTGGAACTTAGTTCCATGCGAGAATCGTTGGGACTTTGAAAATTTTTCGATCCAACGAGTGATGCGCGACTCTTTCGGACTTTGAAAATTTTTCGATCCAACGAGTGATGCGCGACTCTTTCGGACTTTGAAAATTTTTCGATCCAACGAGTGATGCGCGACTCTTTCGGACTTTGAAAATTTTTCGATCCAACGAGTGATGCGCGACTCTTTCGGACTTTGAAAATTTTTCGATCCAACGAGTGATGCGCGACTCTTTCGGACTTTGAAAATTTTTCGATCCAACGAGTGATGCGCGACTCTTTCGGACTTTGAAAATTTTTCGATCCAACGAGTGATGCGCGACTCTTTCGGACTTTGAAAATTTTTCGATCCAACGAGTGATGCGCGACTCTTTCGGACTTTGAAAATTTTTCGATCCAACGAGTGATGCGCGACTCTTTCGGACTTTGAAAATTTTTCGATCCAACGAGTGATGCGCGACTCTTTCGGACTTTGAAAATTTTTCGATCCAACGAGTGATGCGCGACTCTTTCGGACTTTGAAAATTTTTCGTTCCAACGAGTGATGCGCGACTCTTTCGGACTTTGAAAATTTTTCGATCCAACGAGTGATGCGCGACTCTTTCGGACTTTGAAAATTTTTCGTTCCAACGAGTGATGCGCGACTCTTTCGGACTTTGAAAATTTTTCGATCCAACGAGTGATGCGCGACTCTTTCGGACTTTGAAAATTTTTCGATCCAACGAGTGATGCGCGACTCTTTCGGACTTTGAAAATTTTTCGATCCAACGAGTGATGCGCGACTCTTTCGGACTTTGAAAATTTTTCGATCCCAACGAGTGATGCGCGACTCTTTCGGACTTTGAAAATTTTTCGTTCCAACGAGTGATGCGCGACTCTTTCGGACTTTGAAAATTTTTCGATCCAACGAGTGATGCGCGACTCTTTCGGACCTTTGAAAATTTTTCGTTCCACCGAGTGATGCGCGACTCTTTCGGACTTTGAAAATTTTTCGATCCAACGAGTGATGCGCGACTCTTTCGGACTTTGAAAATTTTTCGATCCAACGAGTGATGCGCGACTCTTTCGGACTTTTTCAATTTTTCGATCCATACGAGTGATGCGCGACTCTTTCGGACTTTGAAAATTTTTCGATCCAACGAGTGATGCGCGACTCTTTCGGACTTTGAAAATTTTTCGATCCAACGAGTGATGCGCGACTCTTTCGGACTTTGAAAATTTTTCGATCCAACGAGTGATGCGCGACTCTTTCGGACTTTGAAAATTTTTCGATCCAACGAGTGATGCGCGACTCTTTCGGACTTTGAAAATTTTTCGTTCCAACGAGTGATGCGCGACTCTTTCGGACTTTGAAAATTTTTTCGATCCAACGAGTGATGCGCGACTCTTTCGGACTTTGAAAATTTTTCGTTCCAACGAGTGATGCGCGACTCTTTCGGACTTTGAAAATTTTTCGATCCAACGAGTGATGCGCGACTCTTTCGGACTTTGAAAATTTTTCGATCCAACGAGTGATGCGCGACTCT
Organism: Athalia rosae; assembly: GCF_917208135.1. Classification (NCBI taxonomy): domain Eukaryota; kingdom Metazoa; phylum Arthropoda; class Insecta; order Hymenoptera; family Athaliidae; genus Athalia; species Athalia rosae. The sequence continues at coordinate 18,672,210 of NC_064027.1, forward strand.
TTCGGACTTTGAAAATTTTTCGATCCAACGAGTGATGCGCGACTCTTTCGGACTTTGAAAATTTTTCGATCCAACGAGTGATGCGCGACTCTTTCGGACTTTGAAAATTTTTCGATCCAACGAGTGATGCGCGACTCTTTCGGACTTTGAAAATTTTTCGATCCAACGAGTGATGCGCGACTCTTTCGGACTTTGAAAATTTTTCGTTCCAACGAGTGATGCGCGACTCTTTCGGACTTTGAAATTTTTCGATCCAACGAGTGATGCGCGACTCTTTCGGACTTTGAAAATTTTTCGTTCCAACGAGTGATGCGCGACTCTTTCGGACTTTGAAAATTTTTCGTTCCAACGAGTGATGCGCGACTCTTTCGGACTTTGAAAATTTTTCGATCCAACGAGTGATGCGCGACTCTTTCGGACTTTGAAAATTTTCGATCCAACGAGTGATGCGCGACTCTTTCGGATTCGGACTTTGAAAATTTTTCGTTCCAACGAGTGATGCGCGACTCTTTCGGACTTTGAAAATTTTTCGTTCCAACGAGTGATGCGCGACTCTTTCGGACTTTGAAAATTTTTCGATCCAACGAGTGATGCGCGACTCTTTCGGACTTTGAAAATTTTTCGATCCAACGAGTGATGCGCGACTCTTTCGGACTTTGAAAATTTTTCGATCCAACGAGTGATGCGCGACTCTTTCGGACTTTGAAAATTTTTCGATCCAACGAGTGACGCGCGACTCTTTCGGACTTTGAAAATTTTTCGATCCAACGAGTGATGCGCGACTCTTTCGGACTTTTTCAATTTTTCGATCCAACGAGTGATGCGCGACTCTTTCGGACTTTGAAAATTTTTCGATCCAACGAGTGATGCGCGACTCTTTCGGACTTTGAAAATTTTTCGATCCAACGAGTGATGCGCGACTCTTTCGGACTTTGAAAATTTTTCGTTCCAACGAGTGATGCGCGACTCTTTCGGACTTTGAAAATTTTTCGATCCAACGAGTGATGCGCGACTCTTTCGGACTTTGAAAATTTTTCGATCCAACGAGTGATGCGCGACTCTTTCGGACTTTGAAAATTTTTCGATCCAACGAGTGATGCGCGACTCTTTCGGACTTTGAAAATTTTTCGATCCAACGAGTGATGCGCGACTCTTTCGGACTTTGAAAATTTTTCGATCCAACGAGTGATGCGCGACTCTTTCGGACTTTGAAAATTTTTCGATCCAACGAGTGATGCGCGACTCTTTCGGACTTTGAAAATTTTTCGATCCAACGAGTGATGCGCGACTCTTTCGGACTTTGAAAATTTTTCGATCCAACGAGTGATGCGCGACTCTTTCGGACTTTGAAAATTTTTCGATCCAACGAGTGATGCGCGACTCTTTCGGACTTTGAAAATTTTTCGATCCAACGAGTGATGCGCGACTCTTTCGGACTTTGAAAATTTTTCGTTCCAACGAGTGATGCGCGACTCTTTCGGACTTTTTCAATTTTTCGATCCAACGAGTGATGCGCGACTCTTTCGGACTTTGAAAATATTTCGTTCCAACGAGTGATGCGCGACTCTTTCGGACTTTGAAAATTTTTCGATCCAACGAGTGATGCGCGACTCTTTCGGACTTTGAAAATTTTTCGATCCAACGAGTGATGCGCGACTCTTTCGGACTTTGAAAATTTTTCGATCCAACGAGTGATGCGCGACTCTTTCGGACTTTTTCAATTTTTCGATCCAACGAGTGATGCGCGACTCTTTCGGACTTTGAAAATTTCTCGATCCAACGAGTGATGCGCGACTCTTTCGGACTTTGAAAATTTTTCGTTCCAACGAGTGATGCGCGACTCTTTCGGACTTTGAAAATTTTTCGATCCAACGAGTGATGCGCGACTCTTTCGGACTTTGAAAATTTTTCGATCCAACGAGTGATGCGCGACTCTTTCGGACTTTGAAAATTTTTCGATCCAACGAGTGATGCGCGACTCTTTCGGACTTTGAAAATTTTTCGATCCAACGAGTGATGCGCGACTCTTTCGGACTTTGAAAATTTTTCGATCCAACGAGTGATGCGCGACTCATTCGGACTTTGAAAATT
>NC_064027.1:18681800-18686800 GCF_917208135.1 Athalia rosae
AGTTTGGTCATCTTCCCGGCAACATCGGCAATGCCGAGGCATTGCCGCGTACCAGTCCGAAGACCTCACTAAATCATTCAATCGGTAGTAGCGACGGGCGGTGTGTACAAAGGGCAGGGACGTAATCAACGCGAGCTTATGACTCGCGCTTACTGGGAATTCCTCGTTCATGGGGAATAATTGCAAGCCCCAATCCCTAGCACGAAGGAGGTTCAGCGGGTTACCCGGGCCTTTCGGCCAGGGAAGACACGCTGATTCCTTCAGTGTAGCGCGCGTGCGGCCCAGAACATCTAAGGGCATCACAGACCTGTTATTGCTCAATCTCGTGCGGCTAGAAGCCGCCTGTCCCTCTAAGAAGATTTATTTGTACGCCGGTAGTAAAAACCTCCCGACCGAAGCCGGGGGCCTTCGAGATACCGGAAAGTACGCCTATTTAGCAGGCTAGAGTCTCGTTCGTTATCGGAATTAACCAGACAAATCGCTCCACCAACTAAGAACGGCCATGCACCACCACCCACCGAATCAAGAAAGAGCTCTCAATCTGTCAATCCTTCCGGTGTCCGGGCCTGGTGAGGTTTCCCGTGTTGAGTCAAATTAAGCCGCAGGCTCCACTCCTGGTGGTGCCCTTCCGTCAATTCCTTTAAGTTTCAGCTTTGCAACCATACTTCCCCCGGAACCCAAAAGCTTTGGTTTCCCGGAAGCTGCCCGCCGAGTCATCGGAGGAACTTCGGCGGATCGCTAGCTGGCATCGTTTATGGTTAGAACTAGGGCGGTATCTGATCGCCTTCGAACCTCTAACTTTCGTTCTTGATTAAAGAAAACATTTTTGGCAAATGCTTTCGCTTCTGTCCGTCTTGCGACGATCCAAGAATTTCACCTCTAACGTCGCAATACGAATGCCCCCATCTGTTCCTATTAATCATTACCTCGGGGTTCCGAAAACCAACAAAATAGAACCGAGGTCCTATTCCATTATTCCATGCACACAGTATTCAGGCGAAAATAGCCTGCTTTAAGCACTCTAATTTGTTCAAAGTAAACGTACCGGCCCACCTCGACACTCAATGAAGAGCACCGCGATGGGATATTAGTTGGGCCGCCCCGAAAGGCTAAGCCCACCGGTAGGACGTCCCACAATCATGCCAGTTAAACACCGCGAGCGGTGAACCGACAGCGTGGGACACAGATTCAACTACGAGCTTTTTAACCGCAACAACTTTAATATACGCTATTGGAGCTGGAATTACCGCGGCTGCTGGCACCAGACTTGCCCTCCAATTGATCCTCGTTAAAGGATTTAAAGTGTACTCATTCCGATTACGGGGCCTCGGATGAGTCCCGTATCGTTATTTTTCGTCACTACCTCCCCGTGCCGGGAGTGGGTAATTTGCGCGCCTGCTGCCTTCCTTGGATGTGGTAGCCGTTTCTCAGGCTCCCTCTCCGGAATCGAACCCTGATTCCCCGTTACCCGTTACAACCATGGTAGGCGCAGAACCTACCATCGACAGTTGATAAGGCAGACATTTGAAAGATGCGTCGCCGGTACCAAGACCGTGCGATCAGCCCAAAGTTATTCAGAGTCACCAAAGTAAACGGCGGACGGGACGAACCCGCCACCGATTGGTTTTGATCTAATAAAAGCATTCCTCCCATCTCTGGTCGGAACTCTGTTTGCATGTATTAGCTCTAGAATTACCACAGTTATCCAAGTAAATGTGGGTACGATCTAAGAAACCATAACTGATTTAATGAGCCATTCGCGGTTTCACCTTAATATGGCTTGCACTGAGACATGCATGGCTTAATCTTTGAGACAAGCATATGACTACTGGCAGGATCAACCAGGGAGCTTTGTGTTATTGGTAGCTCTTTTCGTGTGTTGCCCCATGCCGCCGAGTCTTTGCCCGGTCGGCCACACGTTTTAATATAATATGTATATCTGGTACCGCACAACTTGTGTACGCGTACTAGCGCTCAGAGCGCTCTGTTCGACTTTGTGTTTCCTCGGGTGAAGACAATTTTTGTCGACTCCCCGGTGCAAATCGTTCGAATTATCCTTCTCGTATCCTTCGGCTAGATTGCAAGCGTCGGGAGTACGATTGGAAATCAATGTGTACCGTCTGCGAACAGACTGTGATACGCACGGAATGTGGCGAGTTGATGCCTCTGTTCGACTGCTTCCCTCGACTTGCGAGAGAAGACTTTCTGGTCACCGCATAAAGGGCCATTCGGTCTTAGACACCGACCCGCGGTTATGTAGTGTCGACGATTCAAATTGAATCATATTTTCTAGACGGAGCGAAGAACTCGCCCCTGCGAAACGTGAGCGCTCGGAAAAACTTTGAACTCGTGAGAGTGGTTCTTACCGGAACGAAACGAACGCCTGTGGTGCGAATCTCCGCTCAGACGAAAAATTTTCAAAATTCGAAAAAAATTTTTGTCTGCGTGTTCGTGACACGGTGAGGACGAAACCATAGCCCCGACAACAAACCCGCAAAGGGATGTCGAGATACGGGCCGAAACAAGTCGAAAGTTCCGAAACCCGAGGACTAGGTGCCGACCGACCGGTCGAGACCGCTCGGTGCATGAAGTATCAACGGTGCCGCTCGGACGTCGGAGCCGGCCGGTCATAACACGTGTTCCTTATGGGGCAAAACAGCAACGCGACCTGAAAAATTTGGCAGTACGTTGGAACTTAGTTCCATGCGAGAATCGTTGGGACTTTGAAAATTTTTCGATCCAACGAGTGATGCGCGACTCTTTCGGACTTTGAAAATTTTTCGATCCAACGAGTGATGCGCGACTCTTTCGGACTTTGAAAATTTTTCGATCCAACGAGTGATGCGCGACTCTTTCGGACTTTGAAAATTTTTCGATCCAACGAGTGATGCGCGACTCTTTCGGACTTTGAAAATTTTTCGATCCAACGAGTGATGCGCGACTCTTTCGGACTTTGAAAATTTTTCGATCCAACGAGTGATGCGCGACTCTTTCGGACTTTGAAAATTTTTCGATCCAACGAGTGATGCGCGACTCTTTCGGACTTTGAAAATTTTTCGATCCAACGAGTGATGCGCGACTCTTTCGGACTTTGAAAATTTTTCGATCCAACGAGTGATGCGCGACTCTTTCGGACTTTGAAAATTTTTCGATCCAACGAGTGATGCGCGACTCTTTCGGACTTTGAAAATTTTTCGATCCAACGAGTGATGCGCGACTCTTTCGGACTTTGAAAATTTTTCGTTCCAACGAGTGATGCGCGACTCTTTCGGACTTTGAAAATTTTTCGATCCAACGAGTGATGCGCGACTCTTTCGGACTTTGAAAATTTTTCGTTCCAACGAGTGATGCGCGACTCTTTCGGACTTTGAAAATTTTTCGATCCAACGAGTGATGCGCGACTCTTTCGGACTTTGAAAATTTTTCGATCCAACGAGTGATGCGCGACTCTTTCGGACTTTGAAAATTTTTCGATCCAACGAGTGATGCGCGACTCTTTCGGACTTTGAAAATTTTTCGATCCAACGAGTGATGCGCGACTCTTTCGGACTTTGAAAATTTTTCGTTCCAACGAGTGATGCGCGACTCTTTCGGACTTTGAAAATTTTTCGATCCAACGAGTGATGCGCGACTCTTTCGGACTTTGAAAATTTTTCGATCCAACGAGTGATGCGCGACTCTTTCGGACTTTGAAAATTTTTCGATCCAACGAGTGATGCGCGACTCTTTCGGACTTTGAAAATTTTTCGATCCAACGAGTGATGCGCGACTCTTTCGGACTTTTTCAATTTTTCGATCCAACGAGTGATGCGCGACTCTTTCGGACTTTGAAAATTTTTCGATCCAACGAGTGATGCGCGACTCTTTCGGACTTTGAAAATTTTTCGATCCAACGAGTGATGCGCGACTCTTTCGGACTTTGAAAATTTTTCGATCCAACGAGTGATGCGCGACTCTTTCGGACTTTGAAAATTTTTCGATCCAACGAGTGATGCGCGACTCTTTCGGACTTTGAAAATTTTTCGTTCCAACGAGTGATGCGCGACTCTTTCGGACTTTGAAAATTTTTCGATCCAACGAGTGATGCGCGACTCTTTCGGACTTTGAAAATTTTTCGTTCCAACGAGTGATGCGCGACTCTTTCGGACTTTGAAAATTTTTCGATCCAACGAGTGATGCGCGACTCTTTCGGACTTTGAAAATTTTTCGATCCAACGAGTGATGCGCGACTCTTTCGGACTTTGAAAATTTTTCGATCCAACGAGTGATGCGCGACTCTTTCGGACTTTGAAAATTTTTCGATCCAACGAGTGATGCGCGACTCTTTCGGACTTTGAAAATTTTTCGATCCAACGAGTGATGCGCGACTCTTTCGGACTTTGAAAATTTTTCGATCCAACGAGTGATGCGCGACTCTTTCGGACTTTGAAAATTTTTCGTTCCAACGAGTGATGCGCGACTCTTTCGGACTTTGAAAATTTTTCGATCCAACGAGTGATGCGCGACTCTTTCGGACTTTGAAAATTTTTCGTTCCAACGAGTGATGCGCGACTCTTTCGGACTTTGAAAATTTTTCGTTCCAACGAGTGATGCGCGACTCTTTCGGACTTTGAAAATTTTTCGATCCAACGAGTGATGCGCGACTCTTTCGGACTTTGAAAATTTTTCGATCCAACGAGTGATGCGCGACTCTTTCGGACTTTGAAAATTTTTCGATCCAACGAGTGATGCGCGACTCTTTCGGACTTTGAAAATTTTTCGATCCAACGAGTGACGCGCGACTCTTTCGGACTTTGAAAATTTTTCGATCCAACGAGTGATGCGCGACTCTTTCGGACTTTTTCAATTTTTCGATCCAACGAGTGATGCGCGACTCTTTCGGACTTTGAAAATTTTTCGATCCAACGAGTGATGCGCGACTCTTTCGGACTTTGAAAATTTTTCGATCCAACGAGTGATGCGCGACTCTTTCGGACTTTGAAAATTTTTCGTTCCAACGA
>NC_064027.1:18699300-18716800 GCF_917208135.1 Athalia rosae
TTTCGGACTTTGAAAATTTTTCGATCCAACGAGTGATGCGCGACTCTTTCGGACTTTGAAAATTTTTCGATCCAACGAGTGATGCGCGACTCTTTCGGACTTTTTCAATTTTTCGATCCAACGAGTGATGCGCGACTCTTTCGGACTTTGAAAATTTTTCGATCCAACGAGTGATGCGCGACTCTTTCGGACTTTGAAAATTTTTCGATCCAACGAGTGATGCGCGACTCTTTCGGACTTTGAAAATTTTTCGATCCAACGAGTGATGCGCGACTCTTTCGGACTTTGAAAATTTTTCGATCCAACGAGTGATGCGCGACTCTTTCGGACTTTGAAAATTTTTCGATCCAACGAGTGATGCGCGACTCTTTCGGACTTTGAAAATTTTTCGATCCAACGAGTGATGCGCGACTCTTTCGGACTTTGAAAATTTTTCGATCCAACGAGTGATGCGCGACTCTTTCGGACTTTGAAAATTTTTCGATCCAACGAGTGATGCGCGACTCTTTCGGACTTTGAAAATTTTTCGATCCAACGAGTGATGCGCGACTCTTTCGGACTTTGAAAATTTTTCGATCCAACGAGTGATGCGCGACTCTTTCGGACTTTGAAAATTTTTCGATCCAACGAGTGATGCGCGACTCTTTCGGACTTTGAAAATTTTTCGATCCAACGAGTGATGCGCGACTCTTTCGGACTTTGAAAATTTTTCGATCCAACGAGTGATGCGCGACTCTTTCGGACTTTTTCAATTTTTCGATCCAACGAGTGATGCGCGACTCTTTCGGACTTTGAAAATTTTTCGATCCAACGAGTGATGCGCGACTCTTTCGGACTTTGAAAATTTTTCGTTCCAACGAGTGATGCGCGACTCTTTCGGACTTTTTCAATTTTTCGATCCAACGAGTGATGCGCGACTCTTTCGGACTTTGAAAATTTTTCGATCCAACGAGTGATGCGCGACTCTTTCGGACTTTGAAAATTTTTCGATCCAACGAGTGATGCGCGACTCTTTCGGACTTTGAAAATTTTTCGATCCAACGAGTGATGCGCGACTCTTTCGGACTTTGAAAATTTTTCGATCCAACGAGTGATGCGCGACTCTTTCGGACTTTTTCAATTTTTCGATCCAACGAGTGATGCGCGACTCTTTCGGACTTTGAAAATTTTTCGATCCAACGAGTGATGCGCGACTCTTTCGGACTTTGAAAATTTTTCGATCCAACGAGTGATGCGCGACTCTTTCGGACTTTGAAAATTTTTCGATCCAACGAGTGATGCGCGACTCTTTCGGACTTTGAAAATTTTTCGATCCAACGAGTGATGCGCGACTCTTTCGGACTTTGAAAATTTTTCGTTCCAACGAGTGATGCGCGACTCTTTCGGACTTTGAAAATTTTTCGATCCAACGAGTGATGCGCGACTCTTTCGGACTTTGAAAATTTTTCGTTCCAACGAGTGATGCGCGACTCTTTCGGACTTTGAAAATTTTTCGATCCAACGAGTGATGCGCGACTCTTTCGGACTTTGAAAATTTTTCGATCCAACGAGTGATGCGCGACTCTTTCGGACTTTGAAAATTTTTCGATCCAACGAGTGATGCGCGACTCTTTCGGACTTTGAAAATTTTTCGATCCAACGAGTGATGCGCGACTCTTTCGGACTTTGAAAATTTTTCGATCCAACGAGTGATGCGCGACTCATTCGGACTTTGAAAATTTTTCGATCCAACGAGTGATGCGCGACTCTTTCGGACTTTGAAAATTTTTCGTTCCAACGAGTGATGCGCGACTCTTTCGGACTTTGAAAATTTTTCGATCCAACGAGTGATGCGCGACTCTTTCGGACTTTGAAAATTTTTCGTTCCAACGAGTGATGCGCGACTCTTTCGGACTTTGAAAATTTTTCGTTCCAACGAGTGATGCGCGACTCTTTCGGACTTTGAAAATTTTTCGATCCAACGAGTGATGCGCGACTCTTTCGGACTTTGAAAATTTTTCGATCCAACGAGTGATGCGCGACTCTTTCGGACTTTGAAAATTTTTCGATCCAACGAGTGATGCGCGACTCTTTCGGACTTTGAAAATTTTTCGATCCAACGAGTGATGCGCGACTCTTTCGGACTTTGAAAATTTTTCGATCCAACGAGTGATGCGCGACTCTTTCGGACTTTTTCAATTTTTCGATCCAACGAGTGATGCGCGACTCTTTCGGACTTTGAAAATTTTTCGATCCAACGAGTGATGCGCGACTCTTTCGGACTTTGAAAATTTTTCGTTCCAACGAGTGATGCGCGACTCTTTCGGACTTTGAAAATTTTTCGTTCCAACGAGTGATGCGCGACTCTTTCGGACTTTGAAAATTTTTCGATCCAACGAGTGATGCGCGACTCTTTCGGACTTTGAAAATTTTTCGATCCAACGAGTGATGCGCGACTCTTTCGGACTTTGAAAATTTTTCGTTCCAACGAGTGATGCGCGACTCTTTCGGACTTTGAAAATTTTTCGATCCAACGAGTGATGCGCGACTCTTTCGGACTTTGAAAATTTTTCGTTCCAACGAGTGATGCGCGACTCTTTCGGACTTTGAAAATTTTTCGATCCAACGAGTGATGCGCGACTCTTTCGGACTTTGAAAATTTTTCGATCCAACGAGTGATGCGCGACTCTTTCGGACTTTGAAAATTTTTCGATCCAACGAGTGATGCGCGACTCTTTCGGACTTTGAAAATTTTTCGATCCAACGAGTGATGCGCGACTCTTTCGGACTTTGAAAATTTTTCGATCCAACGATATATGAGCTCAACGTCCGTTGGACTTTGAAAACTTTCCGAGTCCACGCAGCAAGTCATGCGAGAGCGGTTTTAGAATTCGGACAATCTTCCGACCCAAGACGCCTCGTCCGCCGATCACGCCTGCTCTGGCGACCGACGACAACTGACACTCTCCGCACCAACGGCACAGCAGTTTTCTCAACGCATGTTGGTAGCCGAGTCCGTACGGCGTGGAGATCTCGCGAGCTCAACGCCTTGCGCGTCTTGTTCGCTGGAAGGAAGTGTGTGGGAAAATTTTTGTATTTTTTATAAGTCCCACACGCGCATCCGCGCAACCTTCCGAACGAGAAAAATTTTTCTCACAATACTTCTATCAACTCCGCAACCCCGGCGAGGTCCGCCACTGGCATCATATCATCTCGCGGAGGGGCCTCGTCTAACCGACAAGACGAATCCCCAAGCCAAGGGCTGAGTCTCAACAGATCGCAGCGTGGTAACTGCTCTACCGAGTACAACACCCCGCCAGGTACCTAAGTCGTCTACAGACGATTCCGAGTCTCGACATCGAACTGGATGACCCATGATCGACCGATTGGAGCCAGGCCAACGAGCGGGGAGATCCCGACATCGGCCGACGGCTTCGCGCGGCAAACAGGGCTCGTGCGATGTCCGGTCCGTGGACCGGTCACCTAGTAAAGTCACATTGTTTTGAGCCTTTCGACCCACGAGACTCCTAGAAATATCGTTGCCTCCTCTGACTAGAGAGGATACGGCCTTAGAGGCGTTCAGGCATAATCCCACGGATGGTAGCTTCGCACCACCGGCCGCTCGACCGAGTGCGTGAACCAAATGTCCGAACCTGCGGTTCCTCTCGTACTGAGCAGGAAGTAGTATAGGCAAGGTATAGCGGGTCATAACAAATGACGTCACTGGCGCCGCCAGACGGTCCCCCCTGCCCCCTCAGGCCCCGGCGGTCATCGTCGCGCGTGCTTCCCCCTCCCCTCGGTCGGACGGATCGTCTGAAGCCAAGATGGCGCCTGTTTTTCGAATTCAAGATGGCGGCCCTTTCCGAAATCCAAGATGGCGCGCGTTTTTCGAAATCAAGATGGCGGCCTCTTCCAAAACACAAGATGGCGCCTGTTTTTCGAATTCAAGATGGCGGCCCTTTCCGGAACCCAAGACGGCGCGCGTTTTTCGAAATCTGATTCGGTTACTAGTTCTGGAAATTCTCAATACAAGATGGCGCCGATGTTCGAATCGCATCCTGGCGGTGACGTACCTATTCGAAAAACTTTTTCGCATCTTACCGACTATAGCCGAAGATCTCCGAGACCCGCGACGCGGCCACGTGCCGCCAACGCAACGTCGCTCTGAAATATGAGTATTCACGGGGTGCACGAAAGTGTAAACTCTGCAAATATTTTCAAAACATAACGACTAGAGATTTTTATTCTTAGAACTAAGGTAATACAAAGCGTTCTTAACTGTAGATGATACAAAATAGACAATTCCTTCTGGGCGACAATATAGCGGTGTTGGATCTTAAAGTTAAGTAATACAAATTATGTGTTTCTTATCATTCTACCGATTTATACATCAACTTCAACTACCCCTGGATCAAAACACTTTGCCTAATATCGGCAACGATATACGACAAAAATAAGCGCATCATTTCGCAGTAAATAATATCGAAGAAGTAGTCTCGGAATCCTATATCAAACTGCAAACATACCACTTCTCGCGCAGTCTCTATGTCGTCGCACACGACCCCGTGAATCTGCTGCAGAGTTGGCGCTTTTATTTTCCTAGCCGTGATTATCGAAGCGAAGTAGCGAACGACCGATTCCTTGGACCTGTTGACGTCTCCCAGCAGCGCGTCCAGCTGAAGCAGCCGCTCGTTCGCGCAGCACGCTATGTGTTTCAGGCCGTCGAAGGTTACTTTTTGCATCACGATTACCGGGGTGTAAACTTTTCGCCTTTTGGCCCCCTGCGTCGCGGTATTCTCTTCATCATCATCCTCCTGAGGTGAGTTTTCGATGGTAGCGTCGTCACCGTTGCCCGATGTTTCGGTCGAGTAAAATGCGACCACCTTTGCACCGTGAGCCGTTGTAAAACGCAAAGAACACCCACCATCTAGCGCGATCGTATCGTCCACCAGCGCGAAGAGGTTGTCACCGGGAGCATCTTTCTTCACGAAGTATTCCTCCAGCTTCGGCAAATTCGCAATCAGGCTAGCCCAACCTTCCAATCCTAGCGACACACCGCTAGAGTAATTGTTGATCAATCGCACGACGGGTTCGAAAGTGCCGTTCATGCGAAGGCGAAGTCCCACGGTGAGTTTCTTCGACCACGAAGCGTTCAACCCATACGTCGACGACAGGAGAAGATGACGGTTCGACTTTTTTAGAGCTATTTCGAAGGTTCGGAACAACTTGCTGCACCCCTCTCGCGACAATCCGGATCTTCCTGACGCCATGGTTGCGTGTGCTCGGACTCAGGAATACTGACTGGATTGCGATGGTCGGTCAGCCGTCGACGCCGTTCCGCTATTTTGCAGATATCAGCAAAATTATCCAGTTGCCGGGACGCCTGCGCAAACCAAAGAAGCACATATGTATTTACGCGCAATAACAGGACATTAAAATCTCACAGATCAAACTCACCCTGGTGCGCCCCCACAGTGCAACACATTCTCCCCTACTCCGCCTGTACAAGATTTGGGGGTGGCTGGTAGATGGTACGCCCACCGGTCACCCACCCGCCGGTCAGAAGTTAATTATTTATAAAAAAGTCAGTCATCGTTTTCGTCACAGTCGTCGTCGACGTAATTTCGTACGAGTCTTAGTCCCACTCTTCGCTCGCGTACCCCTCGTCTTCCCCCTGTCCCTCCCAGACACCCATCCCGTCATCCACCCCGTCGCCCATCCCGTCATCCACCCCGTCGCCCAACCCGTCATCCACCCCGTCGCCCAACCCGTTGTCCACCCAGTTGTCGTCCCACCCAGCCCCATCCACCTGCTCACCGACCACCCACCTATTCCCATCCTCGTCCACCCATTCATCCCCGTACACCCACCTATTCCCAGCCCCGTCCACCCACCCATCCCCATCCCCATCCTCCTCCTCCTCCTCCTCCACCGACCACTCCGACTCGTCCGAAGATGGCTCACCCTCGCCAAGCCACCTCCAAACGCCATCCGCCGTCCGCCCCCAAATCTCCCCCTCAGGCACTGGTTCTGGGGCCCCGTACACCACGTGCTCCGACACCGACGCCTCGGAAATCTCTTCCCAACTTAAGCGCGACATGTAGTCCTCGTACCCGGAATCCCGCTCCCCGTCGAGGAGGATCCCAAACTCATCGTCAGGTTCCGGGATTTCGGGTACGACGACTACATGCCAAAACTCCTCGCCCCGACGGTCCTCGGCGTGGAGCCAATTGTCGCGAGGGTCCACCAGGGCCAGCACCTCGTCAGGGTGAATGTATTCGGACATGATTCTGCGAACACGCCAATGAGAGATTATTGTCACAATTCATTTTACGAGACCACTGTATATTTGCACAATTTCAGCTGTCCTACCTTGTTGTTGTTGTTGTTGTTGTTGTTGTTGTTGTTGTTGGCGTTATTTATATTTTTCACAGATTTCTGCAAACACGCAAATCAGAAATTATTATCGCGATTAATTTCACGAAACCGCTGTACTTTGCACGGTTGCGTCAGATACCGGCCTTTTCTGGCCCACTACCGACACTACCACCAAAGAAAATAACCTCACCTTTTCGCCTGATGAATTTGTAATGAAGTAGCTCTCCGACCGCAAGCACATCCTCGGATGCACCCCCCCAGCCATTGTCGCACAAACACATACGCGCATAATTTGTCACACTGACACAATGTGCATCGCGAATAGAAGAACGGGGCGCTGGCTGACCGTCTGCCCTATAGGTGTGCGTAATTTTTACACAAAGGACCCCCACCGCGATGCAGCACAGAAATCGCAACTAGACAATTTTGCGGGCCCCGGCTCATGCGGGGGAGCGGGCCCCGGCTCGGGCAGCGGAGGACTTCGAGAAGACGCCTCTCGGATGAGAGGGTGTCGAATTTGCACTTTGCGAAATGAATATCCTCTGCGCCTAGCTCGAGATGGCTCTACCGCTATGACCGCTATGATACACAATTGTTGCGATAATGCTGCGTCTGCATACGAAGAATCTTTACACACATTCGGGCATCTGTAGCGTTTATGAGACGCATACACGATACAAACCGATACGTACGACGAACGCTCTTCTTGGATTTTGCGCCGGGGTGGGGATAAGAAATGACATATGTATACTCGCTGTCAATTTGAAACTACTCAGTTTACTGAAAACGACCAAAGCCTAAAGTTCTTTGAAATGCATTTGGCAACGGTGATTTTAAACGTGCTGCGCTTCGTCAGGGTCTGCAACCCCCGGGCGGTGCGGTGCTGTGATTTTCGATGGCGTCGGGCATTGGCCTCCATGTCCGACGAACAGTTACTTCCGAAATTACGGTTTTTGATAACGGTGTGCAGCGATCGCGTTATAGGTCGTATGTACACGCGTGGTGTGTTTGACGGTGCGGGTGATCATCTAGGGGTGGTAGTCGATGTGCTGGAGAACCGCGGTACAACGGGGCTCGCCGTTGTTCGCCGCTTGATGAATGACTTTGAGCGATTGAAGGGTAAGTGAGACGTAATTCTGTACAAAAACGTGCGTATTTAACATTCGCCACCGTAGCCGCCAAATGGGGTGGTTTCGATGACGACGACGACGACGACGAGATGTTGCTAGAAGCAGCCGAGTCAGCTGAGCTAGCGGCATTCTCCGAGGCTGAGCCGATATCTGGGTCGTTCACCGACAATATCGGGGTATCGGTTGAGCCAATGGCACCCGTGGCCGATGAGCCGATGCCTGGACCGTCCACCGGATGGATTGAGGTGGATAGGCCCAGCTGCGGCGTCGGGCGTTCATGCGATAACGTGAGCCCGGATAACGACGAAGCTGCTGACCAAGAATTGGTTGACTTCTCGTGGGATGATGAGTCGGATATCGAACGGTTAAGTAAGTACGAGGGCGGGTGGGTTGTGACGTAGCGCGGGTAATTATCACACTCGTGCCCGTAACCATAGATGATTCACCGATTGGACCTCGGCGCCTTGACGTTTGGGATCTGGATCGAAGACCGATCGATCCGCGCGAACCCGGCTATCGCGAGATATGGACGGATGAGGAGGAGGAGGAGGCGGAGGGCGAAAGATTAGAAGAAGAAGAAGAAGAAGAACAAGAACAACAAGAACAACAAGAAGAAGAAGAAGACGAAGAAGAAGAAGAAGAAGAAGAAGAAGAAGAAGAACAGCAATCGGATGGTGAGTATTTTGCCGGCGTATACGGGTATTTCTGTAACAAGTTGGCGAGAGAGAGAGAGAAAGAGAGAGACGAAAGGTGTACACGCTGTATGCACTATGTTTTGCCGAGTAGAGTCAGATGTGAGCGATAACAGGGACCGGGATATGCAGCGCGTTATATACGAGCGGCTGCAACAATTGTCACCGGACACCCGGCGTCAATACGTTCACATGCTCAACGCCCCGAGAGAACAATAATCACCGACGGCACGCGTTCATGCGTGTGCGTGTGTGTGTGTGTATGGGTGTATTCTCAAATCTACAATGGGGCTAACCTTCTATCATCGCCTTTCGCAGGACGATGGTTCAAACGGCATGGCATAAACGGGTGCGCCGGTACATCTAAAACGCAGCCTTCGTTACGCTGCGACGGGGATGTCACTGTAGTAACGGCAAACACGTCATGCACTCAGCACGGCCAAGGTCGTACAAGACAAGCCAATCTAGCCGATATAGAGAGAGAGGAGAGCAACGACGGCGCACGACCACCGGGTGCTAGATTCACGATACGCGAAGAACGCGCGAAATATTATAATCGTTTTCGATTAAACGGTCGTCAAATTACACTGCGGATTTTAACACCCCCCGACACGCGCGATCCTATCGACTGGTTGGCGGAGGCCATCAGAGATATACACGCGTACGCTATGAGTCGCGTTATGCACGACACGGATTACGTGGGCTTCGGATTCGACGCCCCGTCTTTCGTGCACGGTTCCGTCGGACTGTCCTTTCGCCCCGCCAAAGACTGTACGTACGAGGATCTCTGGACACTGATATTCCAGTTATCGCAGAGCGCGACCGAATTTTGCATCGATCAGGAGTTTAGGGTGACTTTCAATCACGTTACCGTACCGATCGGGAGAGGCAAATCTTACAACGCGCTGACCAACGAGGATGTCAGCAAACGGTCTCTCGTCGCCGTACGCAGGGATAACATATGTTTGCCGCGGGCGTTGATCGTATCGCGGGCTCATCGGCGGAAAGACTCGCCCAATCTCAACGGAAACGAACCAGGGTGGTCCGTCGTACGATACGCTACGTCGCGAGCGCAGAAAGATCTAGCGCTGCGGTTATGCGGGTTAGCGGGTGTCGAAATTCCGGAAGACGGTTGCGGTATACCGGAGATGGTAAAGTTTCAAGCCCACCTCGCTACCGAGGGCCTGGCCATCGTGGTATACGATTTTAATACCTTCGGACGCGGTGAGGAGCCGATATACGACGGCACGCGCGAAATAATCCGACTAGGCGGGCACGTGACCGGTCGTCTGAATATAATGTATTACCCGTTAGGCAGGCACTACAAGGCTATACTCAATCTCACGGCGGCCGCCGCGAATACGCGGTTTTGCGAGTCTTGCAATATCGCTTATCGGCGCCTCGGCGATCACCGGTGTACATCGAAATGCTCGAGTTGCGCCAGCACACCCGCGTGCGAAATCACGACCGCGAAGATTCGCTGCACCGATTGCGGGCGGTGGTTCTCGGGGGAGGAGTGTCTGCGAAAACATCGACTTCTCGGATCGTTTAATTCGCGCCGAACGATATGCGCTACTCTGCGGATTTGCGACCGATGCGATCGGTTCGTAGATTTATCTAGAAGCGTTCACCGTTGCGGAGAAATCCAGTGCCAAACCTGTGGTTGCCGGCGTCCGGTAAACCACGAGTGTTACATCAGGCGACTCGCGGCAGCTACGGGCAACGCGGAACATCTCTTCGTATTCTACGATTTTGAGACGCAGCAGTGCGACACGCTGGACGAGGGGGATCGTAAATCGAATTTACACGTTCCCAACCTATGCGTGGTTCAACAGGCTTGCACCGGTTGTATACGCGAACCCGACATCCGCACACCGTGTTCCATCTGCGGCCCCGTACGCGAATTCGTATTCGACATCGATCCCGTCAAACAGTTTGTGGAATTCGCAACGCGGCCCGTACACAGATTCCGCAAAATTTTATGTCTGGCGCACAACGCGCGGGGATTCGACGCGCAATTTGTTCTACGCTACCTGGTGGAACACAACAGGGATCCACCCCACGTAATTCTGAACGGAACCAAAATCGTACTCATGGAAACGGGGCACACCCGATTTTTAGACTCGCTTGCTTACATGCCTATGGCTCTCGCGGCGCTGCCCAAAGCCTTCGGGCTCCCCGTAGAAACACGCAAGGGACTTTTTCCCCATTTATTCAATACGCCGGCGAATCGCGGCTACGTTGGCCCGCTACCATCGGCCGAATATTATTCGCCGGACAGCATGGGGACCGCGGAACGAACAGCATTCCACGCGTGGTACAACGAGGCTGTGGAAAGTAACTATGTATTCGAGTTCGACAAGGAGCTGATCGATTATTGCCGAAGCGACGTTGACATTCTTCGAAGAGCCTGTTCGGCGTTCAGAGATATTTTTCTCACGCAGGGGGGTGTCTGTCCGTTCTCGCAAAGCACCACCATCGCGTCTGCGTGTTCGGTGCTATTTCGGCAGAATTTCCTGCAAGACAATACCATCGGGATTATACCGTCTCGCGGGTATCGGATGACCGACAATCAGTCCACCAAGGCGGTCGAGTGGCTCGTCTGCAAAGAACGCGAAATCGGTATAGAGATAATGCACGCGGGTCGCTGCAGGGAGTATCGTATCCCGGAAACGGGTCGCCCTGTGGACGGTTACTACGTGACCGAGGATGGCACCAGACACGTGCTCGAATTTCAGGGGTGTTACTGGCACGGATGCCGAAATTGTTTCACAGCGAATCGCGACGAAGAACTGGTAGCTAAGGATTGCATGAATAAGCGCTTCGAGGAAACCCGCGCGAAGACCGTCAGAATGCGTGCGCTCGGTTACGTCGTGACGGAGATGTGGGAGTGCGTTTTCGCCGAGATGCTGAAGAACGACGCGGAACTGCGAGCGTACGTGGAGCAACACCCGTTGATCGTCGCGAGAAACGAAAAGTGTTTAAATCCTCGCGATGCGTTCTTCGGCGGTCGTACGAACAACACGAAACGGTTCTACGAGGTTGCCGAGGGGGAGCGAATTCGCTATGTGGATGTTTGCTCCCTGTATCCGTGGGTATGCAAAAACGGGCGGTACCCCGTTGGACATCCCAAGGTGCACGTGGGGGATTCTTGTAAGACGTTGACAGGGCCCGACAACGCGAATCTAGACGCGGTAGAGGGCCTCGTGAAATGCGTCGTGCTTCCGCCGCGAAATCTCTACCACCCGTTGCTGCCGGTCCGCATGCACGGCAAATTGATGTTTCCATTGTGTCGCACGTGTTGCGAGAATTCGACACCCGACGATTGCCCGCATGCGAACGAAGCCGACCGCTGGTTGAGCGGTACATGGGTGTCGGATGAATTGAAAAAAGCGATTACCCTGGGGTACAGAATTGTCGATGTCAGCGAAATATGGCAATACGATATCACTTCGTACGATCCCGCGACGAAGCAAGGCGGTTTGTTCGCCGGATACATAGACACGTTTCTGAAGTTGAAGCAGGAGGCTAGCGGCTGGCCGGCGGAATGCGATGACGCGACATCTCGCCAACGCTACGTAGAGGAATACGAGCGCGTCGAGGGGATCCGCCTGGACGGGTCCAAGATAGCTAAAAACGCCGGGCTGCGTTCGGTGGCGAAACTTTGCCTGAATTCGTTCTGGGGTAAATTCGGGCAGCGCGATAATTTACCGCGTACAGAGGTGATCAACGAGCGGCAGAGGCTCTTGGAGCTTCTCACCGATCCGGACGTCGAGGTTCACGATATTTTGCCCGTAAACGAGCGGATTCTTTACGCGCGATGGGGACGTACGGGGGAAAGCGCGATACCGTCGCCCATGACCAACGTCGTCTTAGCCGCCTACACCACGGCCCAAGCGCGTTTGAAGCTCTACAGCTATCTGGAAAAATTGCAGCGTAGGGTATTGTATTTCGACACCGACTCTGTCATTTACGTGGAGAGCGAGAACACCCGCGACGAATACAAACCGCCGACAGGGAATTTTCTGGGCGACTTGACGGACGAATTGGCGGCTTACGGCCCCGGTAGCTATATACGATCGTTCGTCTCGGGGGGTCCGAAATTTTACGCCTTTGTAGTGAAACGCCCGGGCGATCGGGATGAGGTCGAGGTGTGCAAGGTCAAAGGCGTTACTTTGAACTATCAGACAGGTCTAAAGATAAATTTTCAATCCGTCCGAAGCATGGTGACCGACGCCCACGATCCTATCACGGTGGAGCGACGCGCTATCCAGCGCACCAACCTGCATCACGTGGTAACGCGCACGATCTCCAAAACGTGTCGCCCGGTTCAATCGAAGCGTCGGCTCTGTCCAAACAGCTACGACACGCTACCCTTCGGTTACAAGGCGACATGAACGATTGTACACGGCGTGCAAAGTATTTGAGTCCGTTAACGATAACGAAGAAAATAAGCAATTCGCCTCGACGTTGCTCTCACTCTCAATGTATATCCTCGCACGGCACGTGCGAAACACACACACACACACACACACACATACATGTGCATCTCCGAAGAAGCCGTGCGCCAGTACGACGCGGTAACCGATCACATTACCAGGTTAGTATGCAATACCGGCGGGGCGGCTAGCCGTCGTGTAAACAAGCTGATGAGACACGCCCTGTGTACCGCCGCCGTTAGCTTTTTCGCGGGCCCCCCTCGTACGGAATCAGCTGATAAGCCGTACGACGCTTGCAAGCTGATCCGTCCAGGCTGGCGCCCCGAAATAGCGGCCGCGCGCTCGATCAGCTCGATAACGCGGATGGCCCCCCCGCCGCGGTAATTATTTTTCAACGAAACGGTCGATAACTGTATATAATAACTTGCAGATGAATCGGAGTTCGGAGTACTCGCCATGGACACGCGTTGGAAGCATCCTTTTTCCGCCATCGTCGCCGGACCATCCGGCTGCGGGAAATCTAATTTCGTCAAAACATTTCTGCGACACATCGGTGATATGTGCGACGCAAAGTTCGCGCGAATCATCTGGTATTACGCAGAATGGCAACCGCTGTACGGCGCAACGGCGACGTCCGATCGTTCGCCGGTTATCGAGTATCGCGAGGGATTACCCCAGCAGGGTGACTACGACTCCGACGACGCGAAACTTCCAAAGTTGCTGATTCTCGACGATTTGATGCGCGAATCGTCCAACGGGGCCGTCGTCGATCTCTTCACCAAGGGGTGTCACCACAAGAATCTCAGCGTGTTTCTCATCACGCAGAATCTCTTTCATCAAGGTCGCGGTCAGCGGGATATCTCGCTGAACGCGAACTATATAATATTCTTTAAGAACCCCCGCGACCGGGCGCAAATACAACACCTCGCGCGCCAAGTTTACCCCGAGGATCCGCGCTTCGTACAGGAAGCCTACAACGACGCCACGAATCGGCCCCACGGATATTTACTGCTCGATCTGAAGCAATCGACGCCCGAAAACTGCCGATTTCGCACAGATATATTTCCCACGGACGAACACCGCTACGTTTACCTACCGCGGAAGGATATAAAGCGAGACGGGCCGCGGGGTGCTCCAGTATTTCACCTGTAATGTCACCGCGAACAGGTCGACCAGGGCGGTTCGGTTCATCCAACACCGCGGTGTTACACGCCCTTTGCAAATTGAGCGGTCCTCAACGCTTGGCGCTACTTCGCGCTGCCGACGACAATCTCGTGAGAAATATCTGCGAGTGCGCCCTCAACACTCTGAAGGGTAACGTCAAACTCAGCGATCGTCAGAAATCACGGCTGGGGAGACATCGTAGAATCTTACGTCGACTGGCCAGTAACCGCGGCAGTTGGAGAAGTAAGAAAAAATTGCTGGTCCAACACGGGGGCTTCTTACCGCTATTACTGGCGCCTATCGTAGGCGGGTTGGTGTCCACTCTGTTCGGGGGCTGAGGATAGAATCGCAACGCGTAGCAGACATGGAGCATGCGAAAAAAATGGTACTCGTTCCCCAGGAAACGGTGGAGCGGTTGCAACGACAACGTAACGGGGAAGATGAAGCGAAAGAGACGGAAACAGAAGCACAAACGCAAAAACCAAATACCGCGAACACCGTGAGCAGATTAGACCGCGAGATGGACGATATTCTTGCATTGAAGGGAAAATCTGATCGCGAGAAATGGCGATTGTACAGTCTGGTGTTGAATCGATATTTGTATTTCGCCGGAGAAACGAGAAAACCGCTACAACTCAGTATACGCGACGTGTCTGCGGGGGGCGTGGACGAAGTCGATAAAAGCGGTAGCGAAAACGCTCCGGCTGGCTGCAGAACCGTACCTATACACGACATCTTGATCAGCGTACCGCTGAAGTTTCGACGCAAAGCCGAGCTGTTGTTGAACTATCTGACGGCCAAAGGGGCGATCGAGTGGGACGGTCACGGGACAGTGGTTGTCGACGGTAATCAGCTACGGGGCACGAATATAATCGACTTGATAAACGACGTTGTGCGAGAAAGAAAATCCGTGCAAGCGACGGGGCGCCATCATTTCGCCCGACTCCTCAAAGCTGTTAACACGCCGCAAGAGTTCATCGGAAATCCGATATATTTGAGAACGCACGTTTCACCGGAAGAACCGTATCGACGGCCTGCGAACAACGCTGCGACTTTGAGAGTGCATCGGAGCAAGAGCATCGCTGAGAGGGGTGGTGGTGGTAATAGCTGCGGACCGACCGAAGGCGACTACGGTGATTTAGACGACGACGACGACGACGACGACGACAACGACTTCGATGACGGCGACGACGACGAGGTCTTTCGTACTCCGCGAAAAAAGGCAAGACCCGCTCAAACGGGAAAAGGTCGCTGGTGCACCTTGCGCTTACGATGAAGTTTCTGGAGAAGCTATACTACGACCCGTCCAACCCCGCGGGATACGGGGGTGCACGCGGATTGAAGCGAGCCGTTAGAGGAAAGAAAATATCTTTGGCAGCCGTCGACGATTGGTTAGCCTCCCAGGACGCGTACACGCTGCACAAAACGATACGAAGGAGATTTCCGCGAGCCCACTACAGCGTACAAAACGTCGACGATCTGTGGGAGGCCGATCTCGCCGACCTAAGATCGCTGAAACAGTACAACGACGGGTACAACTACCTTCTCGTTGTCATAGATGTGTTGAGCAAGTTCGCGTGGGTGCGAGCGTTGAAGGACAAGACCGCGGGTACGGTTGCGAAGGTTTTCGAAGATTTGCTGGAATCGACCGAGCGACGACCGATGCATCTGCAGACCGACAAGGGAAAGGAGTTCGTAGGCGCCCAATTCCAAAAGATGCTCGCCGGCCGTAACGTGCGGCATCGCGTCACCCGAAACCCCGACGTGAAAGCAAGCGTGGCGGAGCGCTTCAACCGCACCCTGAAGGAACGAATGTGGCGATATTTCACGCACGCGAACACCCGACGATACGTGGACGTTTTGCCGCAGCTGGTCGAGGCCTACAACCGCACCGTACACTCGACCATAAAAATGACTCCCTCCGAGGTGACGCTGGAAAACGCCGCGACAGCTCGCGCCAACATGGAAAAAACACGAGGCGGTAAAGCGCGGGAGTCGTCGAGCCACGCGCGATTTCGCGCGGGCGATCGAGTGCGCATCAGCAGGGCCAAGGGAGTATTTCGGAAGGGCTACGAGGCCAATTGGACGGACGAAGTGTTCGAAGTCGCACGAGTCTACGAACGCAGCCCCGTCGTTTACGCGCTGCAGGATTTAGCCGGCGAGACGATCGACGGTCTGTTCTACGACGCGGAGCTGCAGCGCGTCAAAAAGGATAATTATTTCGTGGTGGATAAAATAATACGGACGCGTGGTAAAGGGGCCAGTAAGAAACTGTTTGTCAGTTGGCGTGGGTATCCCTCGAAATTTGATAGCTGGATCCCGGCGAAGAGCCTGTCGAAACACCGAGCATGAACAAGGATCAGTTTTATCTAACGCTACCGAGTAACAGCTCGATGCGATACTTTGGAGACAACACCACGACGAAATACACCACGCAATTGCCGCGACAGATAGAGCTAACCGGCGAATGGGAGGTTGCCCTTGTGGAGGTTCAATATCCAACGACTCTTCAAACGGTGACCGCTGGGTCCAACACCGTAAGATTGCATCAGCACATCTCACCGAAGCCGGCGGATCTCTTCGACGATATACCAAAGTCCAAGGACAATCGCGTCACCGCTCACGTGCTACGCATACAGCCGGGCGTTTACACCGGCATCGAACAGATCGTGCGAGCTCTGAGCGGCGTCCCGCTTCTGGCGAAACATTTCGAATTCGGTTACGCCGGTATCGCGAAGGATCGCATCGCCGTTACTCGCATCTGCGGGTGTACCACCGGCCACTACTTGTCGTTTTCCCCCGGTCTGTATCAACAGCTCGGTTTCACCAAAGTAACGCGAAACATCGTCAAGACTTTGGAGGCGGATCACCCTTACAACGTAGCGGCTGGTATGCCTGCGCAAATGTTCGTCTACTGCGACATCACGGAACCGCGAATCGTAGGAGACGTCTACGCTCCTCTGTTACGCATAGTGCAGACCAACAGCAAAGATCTTCGCCACGGGAGTTCGGAGACCAAAACGTTGTCCCCGCCGCATTATCTGCCCTTACTGAACTCCAACTTTCGCACGATCGATATCGATATAAGGGATCAGCTGGGAAGGCCGTTGCCATTCACCCACGGGACGTTGACGGTAACGCTGCACTTCAGGAGAATACACTAATACGGTGGCCATGAGTCACTACGTGCAGCATTACGAGAACCAAGTCGGCGGGGGGATAGCTCGCGTTTACGCGGGGTCCCCGTATCAGCGAGGTCACGGTATCGGAAGCTTCCTAGGGGGGCTGTTCCGAAGCGTTCTCCCCCTACTCAGAAGCGGGGCGCGAGCGATCGGTAAGGAGGCGCTACGAACAGGAGCAAATATAATTTCGGACGTGGGTCGGGACGCGCCGTTCAAGGAGTCGGTGAAACAACGAGTCGCCGAGTCGGGGCGCAATCTACGACGCAAAGCTGAGGAAAAACTCCAAACTCTGATGACGGGAAACGGATATAAGGTGGGTCGCGGTGTACCGAACGGCCAGTTTCTGACGGACCGTCGGACCCGTTTGGCCGGAAAACGAAAAGCAGCTGGCAGAAAAGACGTAGCCCCGAGAAAAAGAGCCAGAACAGCGAAAACGACGAAAACGAAGAGAAAGAAGAAGAAGAATAACGGGTGCTGCAAGAAACGAACTGTGGCTGACATATTCGGTACGCGATAATCCGAGATGGCCTACCTAC
>NC_064027.1:18734300-18739300 GCF_917208135.1 Athalia rosae
TATATGTCACTATGTGCCCCGTGTTCTTTCGTGTACGCCGCTCTGCTACGACCCCCGTGTTCAAATGTTATTGCCCCTTTTCCAGGCCCTTTTGAGTCCCTTTCCTAGCGGATTTCCGGTTTTTTCTTTTGTGCTCCAGGTAGCCCTTGGTCTTTTCCGTTTATAAGTCCCCCGGCAGTCAAATCGATTCGGACCATTCTAGACGCCGAAAAACGCGCTTTTCTTGATCCGCGCGTATCCTCGTTCCATCAGAGTCACGGCCCTCGCTTTCCTTGGCTATGTTATTTCTCGTGTCATTTTCGTCTATTCCCATATCTATATGTCACTATGTGCCCCGTGCTCTTTCGTGTACGCCGCTCTGCTATGTCCCCCGCGTTCAAATGGTATTGCCCCTCTTCCAGGCCCTTTTGAGTCCTTTTCCTAGCGGATTTCCGGTTTTTTTCTTTTGTGCTCCAGGTAGCCCTTGGTCTTTTCCGTTTATAAGTCCCCCGGCAGTCGAATCGATTCGGACCATTCTAGACGCCGGAAAACGCGTTTTTCCAGGTCCGCGCATACTCTGCCTCCGCCGAAGTTTCGGCTTTCGCTTGTCATGGCTTATGTTCATTCTTGTATCACCAGGCTGCATTACAGTGTGTTGTCGATGGTTGGACATCTTGGCCTTGTTCACACGTGCGTGTTTGCTGTTGTCATTCGGCCAAATCTGTTGAAGTTGGTGTGTGATCCTTGTAATACGCGCGTCGTAAGTCCCTGACACTGCATATTAGTCAGTCCCAGTTCGGTCAGTATTGCGTGTGTTTCGCGCGCCCATATGCCTCTCCATGAGATAGTGATGGTTGATACCTTTATCCTTTCCCTGCTGACAGACCATGCTCGTGCTACCTTATCCATGAGATCATGGTTCTCCTCATAGTATTTTCTTTTGTTGTTATGTGCTATTGTTAGGTCTCGTTGACCTGACACTATCTGTACATCCAGTATCAGCGCTTGATCCTGTTTGACTGCTATTATGTCTGGCTTTCTGTTGCCTGTCTCGGTGGCATATATCATTTCTCTTTGCACCGTGAAGTCACGTCCATTTAATTGGTGGGCAACCGTTTCAGCTATTGCATCATGCCGCAGAATACGTCCACCGTGTGTCCTATGGCATTGTTGTATGATGTGTGCTGTCGTTTCTAGTGCTTGGCATCCCGCACGGCATCTGTGGTTCTGCCGCCTACGTCGTTCACCTCTCGTCGTTCTCATTGCTGATGGAAGCGCGTTGATTCTAGTTCTGATGTACTGTATCCAGTCCTTTGCGGGAATTCTCACTCGCCAGTCATCAACCCAGCTGGTGGAATGTCTCGATGCTCCAGCCTCCCTCAGTTCCCATCCGTCTGCTGATCCGTATAGTTTCCGTGTCCATTCCTCGTTCGCTCCTTTCCGCATCTGGCACCATTTCAGCTTGTTCACTGCCCATTTTGATCTACTGGCAGCAACCGCTGCCGTGAACGATGAGTTTTTGAGGTTCATTATCCTTCTCTCTAACATCTGAGGAATCGCCGTCTCCAGACACATGATGCCAAGCCCACCTCCCGCTATAGGTGCATGAAGAAATGCCTTCGTTATGTCATGCGGCAGTACAAGCCATTTCCTCACGTGCTTCCTAATGATCTTGTCCATTCTTTTGAGTGCATCGTAGGTAGTCCTGCCAAGTACCAGCTTGTGAAGCAGTCGTGGGATCAGGAATGTCCTGAGTATTTTCATCCGTTGCTGTGGCTTCAGCGGTGCTTTGTTTACCCTCTCCAGCAAGTCCTCGAGTCCAGTGGTTGGCGCTCTTGGCCCTTTTCGGTCGAACATCACTCCTAGGTGCTTCCACGAGTCCTCAATACCAAGTTGTGGTATGTACGTGCCTTCTATCTTAAATGTTGGCATAGAGATGACCTTGATCTTCTTGTCCCGCCCTGATGGTATGCAGGACACCGCTGCACATTTAGTCGGCATTGGCGATAGTCCGTGCAGTGCCATCGTTTCCACTACTCCGTCCAGTGCTTCCTGCACCCCTTCCTTCGTACTTCCGATGATGACTAGGTCGTCGGCGAATGCTAGTCCATTGATATTGCATCCGTCCATCTGATACCCTACCGTTTCCGGTATGCTGCAAATGACCTCATCTTCTACCAGATTGAATATGAATGACGACAGCGGGTCACCTTGTCGCACTCCTTGCCCCGGTTTAATCGGCTTCGAGAACACTCCGTCCACCTCCAGAACCGTTTCCGCTTGTTCATACAGTCTTTCGATGTAGTTCACCATTCTTTCGGGTATTCCTTTCCTTGCCAGCACCTGCACAATCGATTTGTGTGACACCGTGTCGAAGGCCTTTTTGACATCAATCATCACCGCGTGAATCTGTTTCGTTTTGCAGTTGGCGTCGTCCAGTGCCGCAGCTAGTACGCAGATGTTTTCCGCAACACCATCCGCCTGAATGAAGCCTCTTTGTCTCTGGTCCAGCAGCGGTAGGTTTAATAACCGCTTCGCTAGTATTTTGTGCAGGTGGCGTAGCACAATCGATGATATGGACAGTGGTCGAAATTTCGCTGGGTCCATTGTACCTTTCTCTTTGGGGATCAGTATAGTCCGTGAGTCCCGCCACGCTCGTGGTATCTCGCCGCTCTCCATTATTATGTTCATTACTATGGCTTTGATTTCATCCGTAGGCCCATTCAGCCATCGTTCTGCGCCCAATCGATCCAGACCAGCCGCCGATCGTCTGTTCGGTTTGTGTTTGCCTACCTCCTGCGCCGTTATCGGCTCTATTATCTGTTTCAGCGCCCCGTCCGCATTGGTGTCACCTTCTGTCGGCCTCTCGTGGCCCTTCGCCTCGAAGATCGGGCGCCAGAAGGCCTCTTGCTCCGCTAGGCTCGGATGCCTATCTATATCCACATCCCCATCTAGGATCTTCTTGGCTGCCTTCGCCGTATTCTTTTTCCACAGCGTTTGATACTCCGCGTACTCAGCCCTCCTTCTCGCTCTCCTGCTTTGTTCCTTCCTCTCCTTCCGCACTCGCTCTTTGCGTGTCTTTCTCCGTCCTAGGTCCGGGAACTGAGCATTGAACCACTCCATTAATTGGCCGGTTGGATTGTGTCCCTGCAGGCTTGCTCTGATTGCCGCACACAGCTCTTTCTTGCCCAGCGCAGTGCACTGTTCGCTTTCCAGTAATTGGCATTTTTCCTGCAGCCAGTCCCTGGTGCTTCGAGTCGCATTAGGGCGTCCAGTACCGCTGTCTCTACTCCTGTCATCCGTGCTTGTTTCTTCCACGTCGTTCCTTCCGGCTACTACATGGTCCTCGACGGTATCATGTTGATTTCCCCTTCTTCCATTTGCCTGGTTTCGTTTGTACTCCTGTACAATGGTCCTATACTTCGCCTTTCTTCTGAGACCTTTGATCGCCTCTATCGTCCGTGGCGGGCTTAGGCGTACATTCTCTACTAGGTGTTCGTTCATACAACGCACTGATGCGGGAGCTTGGGCCTCCATCATTGCCATCCTCCTCATGTCCTCGTCTCTCCATCTAGGCTTCTTTCTCGTTAGGTCAGTTGCTTCGTTCGTTTCTCTCGGGTGTTTCCTCTTTTTGTGCACCCCTAGACCGGTCAGGCTACTAAATCCCCTTTTGCATATCGCGCACGTGTATTGCTGTATCGGTTCGTTTCCATCCCTCGTGCTGTTCTGTTCGTGCATTCCTCCGTCCTCCTCGCGTGGCTCCGTATGATGATTGTTTGATAATGGGTACTGTGTGATAATTGGGTTACTATTGCCATAATTCGTGGTTCGCGCAACTTCGTCTCTGGTAGTGGCAGTGGGAGCAGTAGGATTAGTTGAAGTGGTGGGTATATTGTTGTTGGCGGTGTTGGGAGATAGTAGGGTAGAAAAGTTGAGTAGGCTATGCTCGCTGCAGAGTGGTATAGAGACACCCCTCTGAACCCGCTTTTCAATGTTTGTATTGGGGTTATTGCCAGCGAGAGCACCCTGCAAGAGGGTCGAGCGAGCGGAACTAGTGCCGCTCCCTCTTTTGTGACGTGTTGCTTCACTATCGCGTGAGTGTTGTCCGCGGCCGGGTGAGAGTAGGGTAGATAAGTGGGGAACCCTGTCAGGTCCCGGCGGGTCGTCACACCCATCCCCACTTATCGCATGCGCGTTACTATGCTCGCTCATGAGTATGCGGTGCACCGTAGTCCGTGTTCCTGACTCTGTCCATGATTCTCCTTCTATATGCTGGGCATATGTTCGCATTTGTGGCCCAATGGTCCGTAGCATTCATTTTCTCCCGACAGCAGTTTGCGCATTTGGCCGTACCATCTTCCATCTGGCATTGCCTGGTCTCGTGTTTCCCCGCGCACTTCCCACATACATCGTCCGCCTGCCGGCAGTCTTTTGCCATATGGCCAAATTGCTGGCACTTGAAGCACTGCATGATCCTGATGTGGTCTTCCACGCGACATCTCACCCAATCGACATATAATTCCTTGAGTTCTAGTATCTGCTTCCTTGCGTGAGGCGTGACTTCAATGACCACACTTGTTGTTCTGCTTCCTGGTCTCGGCTTGTAAGCGTATACTACTTTGATCTCCTCCACGTTTATTCCGATCCTATTGTGCTGCATAAGCTGTTCAGGGATCTTACCCGCATCGCACCCACTCGGAACACCGTAGATGATCAATCTCGGTTTACGTTTTTGGACTAGCCTTACCTCCAGTCCCGCCTCTGCTAGTTCAGGGGCAGATGTGAGTTTCCCTACGTCAGTGCCTTTCGCTGCAATCTTTACGGAGTTTTCGCGGGTTCTGATCATCTTGTCCACCTTCATCCCATACGCCGATGGGTTTACTACGCTCATCACCTTCTGCTTCACTTCGTCAGCACTCTTGTACCTGGCCTGATGTCCCGTGGCCGGTCCTATCGTGATCTCCTGCCCCTTGGTTATCGGGATTGGTGGGCCCCCGTGTATCTTGACAGTGGCACTGCGT